>NC_134484.1:127943074-127950574 GCF_040206685.1 Ascaphus truei | reverse complement strand
CTGCTAAAAAATTAAACATCAGTCTCACATAAGGGGCACCAGCAGAACCCCTCTTGCCCCTTCCACCACTCTCCATAACAGAACAAATAAAAAGTCTCTTTATCCTGTGCTGTCACTCTCCCTGCCTAGAATATCCTGTGCTAGACTATCCCTACCTGCCTATCTATTCACATTGTCAACAGCAAAAGGGGGAGAGGCTTAGTGCATGCGCACACAAATCGAATGCTTTAACATTGGCAAATTAATATAATTTATAAATTTCATGGCATTCGCAGAAAAAGAGAGCAAAGGGAACATGCCAGCAGTTGCAGGAGCATTTCGGCGAATTTGTTACTGACCAAACTATTCCTTCAAAGTGCAGGTCTCCTCAAAGATAGAGATACAACATAGAGCTCTACTCACAAGTTCATAATGAAATTCTCCTTTAAAGTGACAGCCAAGAACAGTGGAAAGACAACGCTGCAGGTCCCATATGGACCTTTCATCAGGTGATGAAAAGGAGATGACCTGTTAAAAAGTCCATATGTTACCTGAAATGTGTCTTTCCATGGTTCTTGGCTGTCACATTAAAGGAGAATTTCATTATGAACTTGTGAGTAGAGCTCTATGTTGTATCTCTATCTTTGAGAAGACCTGCACTTTGAAGAAATCGTTTGTCTGTGTTGTGTTGGATGCACAAGCAGGTGTCCTCGCCTGAGGCTGTTTCCCCATATTTATGGAATGTTACTGACCAAACTGCCTACAAATATATGTATATGAATCAAATTTTCTTCAAAACATAGCAAAGATTTCACTGCTTGGATTTTGACACTTTACCCATCTCATGCCACAATGCCATTTCTTTTCAAATGAAGATATTTTTATATCATTGCTGACTGGCACAAGAAGATGGAATACATTGTAGAAACTGTTTCAGCGGTTAGAGAAGAAGAATTACTTAGTAGTATAGCTCAGTAGGTTTCTACAAGTGTTCAATTTCAGACATTATGCAGATAAGTCATTTTTTATAGGCATTGATGTCTGTGCCTTCAGGGAGAGAGGAGAGCATTTTTTGTTTTTAAATCGGGGATCTAGCATTGATGCCAAACATAGTTTTCAGAGTTAAATGGGTCCATTTGACCTATGGGTATTTGTGAAGTGCAGCAGATAGGTTATTACAATGATGACAAATCTAGTAACTTCTTCCAGGAAACATTTCTTCTGCTTCTCTAGTCTATTTGTTTTTTGTTTTACTCGCTTGAAGTGGGGTATGAATTGACTTAGTGTAGCATTTTTGCACTTGACTTCCTGTGTGGCTACTTTAAATGGTTATTGGGGAAATTGAACCTATAAAAATGATTTACCCCTCAACAGAAAAAGCAAGGATTTTTCTATCTACCATTTTCAACTTATCTTTTAGGGTAAACTTTTAAAATCTGTAGTTTATTAGTTATTTTGTCATTAAAGTATGTTTCCATCATTTCCTGTGATGTTGCGGGTAAACCAAGTCCAATTAGTTTTGGTATACTGTGTGAAAGGATGACACTGTAAGACATTTAAAAAATGTTCTGTTGAAAGTAAATATGAAGCACTGCTTTTTGTAAGCTGCACACTGGGGTTCTCCCCAAATTTCCTAAGTTCATTATAGGTGAACCGAGTATGATAGATAGGAATATCTGTGTGCAAGCTGAATACGAAGAGAGATTTTTTTTTTTTGCCCTGTTCTCTTTTAAGTGACAACCTCCTGAGCAAGAACAAAATGCTTTGAAGATATATAAAATCAGTACATTTTCTTGGTTCAAAGAGAGAATGTCAGCTACTGTAGTAGCCGTGTTTCTTCCTCCCATTCCAGTTAATGGTTGCCTGTTTCTGCATTTATTTTGTCTGTATTGATTTGTTTTGTATTTATGCTTATATAGTTACATTAACTTTTTGAAATGTCTTCAAAATCTCAGTTAGAGAACACTGTAGAAAAACACTTTAGTGTGGGGAACATGGCTGCGTTCAAATGGTATGTGAACACATTTTTAATTCAATACTTGTTTAGCTAAGATGACACAATATTGTATACTTGTTGATTAGCCATAATAATGTAGCCCATTCAGGGCCGTCTTAACGCATGGGCACGCTGGGCAGTTGCCCAGGGGACCCACGACCATAGGGGCCCCATGCTAATTTATGCACAGTAAACCAAAAGAAAAAAGAACTCAGTTAAATGTAGCACTCAATTATCACTGGTGATAGATGTCAGTATTAAAATTATCTTTATTCAAATTAACTATTAAAATAAGTGGTGCATAGGAGAGAGTAAAAACTTAATTAAATGATGCATTACTCAGTATGTCATATAACTGGAACTATGCCAGTAGTAGCGGGTCGCTACTAATAAATAGACCCCTATTGTCGGTCTCTGGGAGTGGCAGTGTCTAGTTGCTTAAATTTGTATATATGAGTGATTATACTCCGCCCTGGCCAGAGAGGGGAGTAAGGTGGTACCACCCATTGTGGGTGGTACCACCCATTGTGGGTGGTACCACCCACTGAGCCCATGTTCCCCACTCTAAGGGAGATTCACTGCTGTTACTAGTTGTTGGTGCTACCTGTTAGGTTCACAGAAGACCCTGAGCATCCACCGATGTTGTTGGGTATAGACAGGACAGGCTTTTGGTGCTGAGATCGTTCTTTTCTCTGTGTTGCAGCGCCTCCATTCCCACAGGGCCTATTATAGATAGTTGCAGTGCCCTGTGGAAAACACTCTCACTTTTTCCCTGAAGAACTGCAGCCTCAGGCAGGAGTATAAAACAGTAACTGGTCTTTATTCTTGAACAGCAACAGCATACCAACATGTACACTCTTTTCTCTGACAGCAGCCAGAGATATTATCCCCCACTGGACCCTACATAACCCAGCAGAGTGTCACCTCGCAGCTTGCTGTCCTCTTGGTCCCTGGACTCAACCCCCAGGGTTTGAGGCCCCAAGGGTCTATCCCTGACTCCTGCACTCCCTGGTGGAGACTGGGGTAGATGATCCCACTCCCCTGAGGGAGGGGATGAAGGTGAACCAGAGCCCTGGCTCCACACTTCCAGATACAGAACAGACTAAATTTGGAACTGCAGCTCCTTTTGATACCAGGGGAGGGGCTCCAGGTCTCAGTCCCATATGGGCAGTACCCAGGCCATAAGCCACCCCCCTGTCACTCAAGGGAACTGCTTACTAAAATATGCAGAATTAATCCTAACACTGCCTGCGCTGGTACCAGGACTTACGTGTTAGGCAGAGAAACTAGTAGCCAGGGGCTGCTTGGCTACAATAATTAATTAAAATCTGTTCCAATCCAGTTCCTTATCATATCCACACCTGCTCTCTAGCTTAAATCTCTTCTGCTCTCTATTCGTAAGGTATTTAAAAAAAAAAATATTCGCAGTACTCATGCATACTTTAACTCCCCACCTACAATAATATACTTTGGCTGACTGTAACATTTACACTGTGGTAAAGAGACTGATACCTCCTACAACTTTCTTATTCACTGAGATCTGGAGAGCAATAGGAAGTAACCTAACTGTGCTCTGTTTCCTGAATTCTTTATCTCACATTTCCTACTAGCTTACAAAACCCCTATGTAGCCCTCTTTCCTACTGCTTAGAGTGACTACGGGTACTGCAAACACCTGTTGGCTCAGGGAGATATAGGCCTCCGCTATCTGGGAGCCTGGGGTAATAATAATAACAATACGTCAGCGCCTCCACTTACCCAGGATCCCCAATAAGCGAGATTCCCCTAGGCAAGAACAATAGCAACACACATCAGATTGTAACTGCTTACTACTAAGCATTGATGAAACCTTATCTTATAGTTATAGTAATAACACACATATAATATTAACCCTTAATGCAATATAACGCTTGTGGCTCGGCCACTCTCATTAGGAGGAATGTCAATGTCCCGTCACCGCGCGCCTCACTCCGTGTCCATATGTAATAAAGATAATTATATTAGCTCAGTTCCTTGGCCACTCCATCTAGTGTCCCCAAAGAGTCTGTCCTAAGGCGGGATCAGCGCCTATGATACCGGTGTTGGTGCACTTTAGTAAATACCTTCCGGTCACTGGGGTGACCGGCAACAACTTCGAAAAGGATCCGCCGATCCAGCGCAGTCTCTCACACGTGGATGATGCACAGCAGCCTGGGCCCAGACGACTGTCACCAACCGCAGCTCCGCAACACTGTACCCCGGTCTGTCTAGGCTGTAAGGTTAGATGTTGCTACCACTATAGGGCGTCCATGCATTACCATAAGCTATGGTGACTCAGGGAATACCATGGGGCCACAGGGGAAATCTGCCTATTCAGGTGAGTCACTGACCCCCTGCACACACACTACCTCTCCCCTTGCTCCTCCGGTGCCCTCTGACTAGCGTGGTCTCTCCCCAACACTTCCCTTTCCTGTCTCTCGCTATTCCTGCATTCTCATTCGCTCCCTGGTGTCAGGTGACTTCGCTGAGGCTCCTGGGGGTTGTAGTTACTTGCTGAACCTCTATTTTATTGGCCAGCCATTCACGCGCTTTGCACCGCCCATGCGCGAACTCTCTCCGCTCTTACAGTCGCTTGTGATTGTTGCGCAACAACATGGCGGCGCCCTGTGCTGCCGAGCTGCTGTGGAACCTTCCCAACACTCCCTGCAGAGACACGCTGCAGCGAAGGTGGAAGCAAACTGACAGATCCCTACATTCTCCCCCTTGTAGAATCCAACGTTCCCGCTTGGGAACGTAACTATACACTTACACAATAAAAATGCATACTTGCAAAATAAATCTTTTCTCTGTGTACTCTACATGAGGTTATACATTTCATTGAACATTCCAATTACAGATCTCACTTTATGACGAGCCCACTGCTGAGCCTCATAATGGGGTGCCCCAAATTGATCGTACGCCATCCTCATGGGAGGTTGACCAGTTCTTTGGCTTCTACGCAGGTGCTCTTCTGTTACTCCCTCTGGAGAGTAACAATTCTCGCTTGGCAATTCAAATTCTGCCCTTGAGGGGCTCAATGTCTCTACACAGTCTCTTTGGTGCACAAAGCATGGGCTATGTTGATCCAGCGGCTGGCTCACTAGAGTCAGCGTATCTGTCGTTGGACCAAGGAGCCCTTTACCCATAGCTCCTTCGGGAGGTGCCCCCGCGGTCGGAAGGCCCCTTTGAGAGGTTCCCTCCATAGGATCTTCTGAAGTGGCATTTATTACAGTCTCTGGACCTTCCTCTGTACTAATTAACTCTCCATCGAGCGACACCGTGTGTATTTCCAATTTGGCCTGTAGTCTTTTTTTCCAGTCCTCCGTCAGATGCGAATCTCCGAAGTCAAATTCCAGCTTAGGGATCACGACCTGAGTGGCAGCTGCCGGCCGCCCTTCTTCTGCCCTTCCCTCAGAAGTCACTGGATATATTCGGCCCAGCTGCTGCCCATGGTCAATGGGCATGGGATAGGGGGACAGATTTCTCACATAAACCCGAGTTCGGTGCGGAATTCTATGTGCCCACTTCTTTACTGAGGCCAATACCTTGTAGCCGAACTGCTGGTCATCGAGCATAGTACTTTCCAGAGAGAATAGCCGATCCTCCTGACGTCTTGCCGGGTAGTGACACTTGGCAGTCATCATTCTTCCTTCTCCTGGAGGAATCTCCGTTACTCCACGCTCCTGATTATACAGCATCCCATGCTCTTCTTAGGGCGCGATCCTACCGCAGGCCTCTTGTAACGCCGGGCACGCGGCTAGGGCCAGCAACGGTAACTCCCCTGCTTCCTGCAAGTACATACGGACCACAGCTTGTACAATGTCTGTATTGGTTCCCATGATTATGGGGGCGCTTGGATGGTCCTGAGGTTCCGGGCACACCAACGCTTCCACCTCCATATGGTGATACTTGCCGGTATTCAACTGGGGAATGTCCAGGTGTACCCTCACCACCCCGTCGATAGGGTAGTCTTCATGGCTTAGCCCTCTAAGCCTCATGGAGTCGGCAGGTAGTAGTGGCAACCGATGAAGATGCTGATCGTAGAAGGGCCGATACACAATGGTTACTTGGGAACCAGTATCCAGCAGGGCGGAGGCATAGATACCTTCAATAACGACTTGTGTCTGTTCAATAACAATTTCTATTTTTAGAATCTCATGCCTCACAGTAGTGAGTTGCTGACCCACCTCTTCTATCACCAGTAATATTAAATCAAGTGATGCTTTGTTTAAAATTTTGCACTAATTATCACAAAAAACATTACTGTCAATTCCAATTGTGGGGCGATTTTTTATACGAAACACCCTAGGGATGAGTTTCTGTTTATAGTACTCTGTTAGTGTATTACCATGAGAGTAAAGTTCGATTTCTTTTTTCTTAACCCTTTCAAGGTCTTTAATATGATCTGTAGGTCTGTCGGGCCCAAATGTCTCCTGTAGGGTTGATTTAAACAAAATTTTACTGATTTCTTCGTAATTAAAAGTCTTTATTTCTGCTCTATTAGACAATCCACTTAACAAATTATCCAAACCTTCCATATGTTAAAATTCTTCGCCACTTATCACTAGCAAAAAAATATATCCAAATGCGGATCAAAGCTCCTGTGTAGCAACAGGTATAGGCAATATCGGTGATAACCAAATAGATACTGACCTTAAGCTTAAAAGCTAATCAGTATCATACACAATTCTGCTAATAAAAGCAATCCGGTGGGTGCAAGCATAATTTACAGGTAGTAACAGTCCAGATAATAGAGAGAAATGCTGCACACCTCAAAATTGAAAAAATTGATACAATTACCGGTGCTCCAGTGTTAGAACGAAAGCCTGCAGTCAGTTCTGGATATATGAACAAAGGAACATAGGGCACAACGGATTGAGCATATCAAAACTCATTTATTGAGCCAACACGACGTTTCGACCATAATGGTCTTTTTCAAGTGACTTCTTCCATAGGCTGCTGCCACTGCTTGCTGTATTAGCTAATAGTATTCGAACTGTCAGGTCAATATGCCTCTGGGGCTACTGTATGTAGTTCAAAAAAAATTGACAAAGACCAACCTTTTTTAACTTTTTATTATTAATCACTTTTCACAGTAAGATAATATGTCAGCAGCTTGTTCATGTAGTGGTGTGCTGACTTATCCCCCCTTTCCCCCTTTTTTTCCAAACATCGTGGACTTCTGAATATGAAGATATCCCCCCCCCCCCCCTGAATAACAGAAGAAGATGACGCACGGATGGACCTCTACAGAAGAAAACTGGTGATCAGCCAATCCCCCCCGCACTTGCAGGACCCCAGGTTGAATGACTAACGCAAGCGCAATGACTCACATGCAGTCTGCGATTTATGCGTTCCAAATTAAGAAGGGATGAAGGAGATCGAACGGATATCTACTGCGCATGCGCGGATTTGAAACGCACGAGGACCCGGATGCGTTCCAGCTACTGAGGACCCGGAGTGATGACGTCACCAAGATGGATGCCGAACAACCAGGAAGTGGGGTGG
>NC_134484.1:127925574-127928074 GCF_040206685.1 Ascaphus truei | reverse complement strand
GAGAGAGAGTGTGTCTGAGAGAGAGTGTGTCTGAGAGAGAGAGAGAGAGAGACAGTGTGTCTGAGAGAGAGTGTGTCTGAGAGAGAGTGTGTCTAAGAGAGAGTGTGTCTGAGAAAGTGTGTGTCTGAGAGAGAGTGAGAGAGAGTGTCAGAGAGAGAGAAAGTGTGTGTGAGAGAGAGTGTCTGAGAGAGAGAGTGTGTCTGAGAGAGAATGTGTCTGAAAGAGTGTGTCTGAGAGAGAGTGTGTGTGAAAGAGAGTGTGTGTGAGAGAGATTGTGTGTGAAAGAGAATGTAGAATGTGTGTGAGAGAGAGTGTGTGTGAAAGAGAGTGTGTGTGAGAGAGAGTGTGTGTGAGAGAGAGTGTGTGTGAGAGAGAGTGTGTGAGAGAGAGTGTGTGTGAGAGAGAGAGTGTGTGTGAGAGAGAGTGTGTGTGAGAGAGAGTGTGTGTGAGAGAGAGTGTGTGTGAGAGAGAGTGTGTGTGTGAGAGAGAGTGTGTGTGAGAGAGAGAGTGTGTGTGAGAGAGAGAGTGTGTGTGAGAGAGAGTGTGTCTGAGAGAGTGTGTGTGTGTGTGTGTGTGTGAGAGAGAGTGTGTGTCTGAGAGAGAGTGTGTCTGAGAGAGAGTGTGTCTGAGAGAGAGTGTGTCTGAGAGAGAGTGTGTGTGAGAGAGAGTGTGTGTGTAGAGAGAGAGTGTGTGAGAGAGAGTGTGTGTGAGAGAGAGTGTGTGTGAGAGAGAGTGTGTGTGAGAGAGTGTGTGTGTGAGAGAGCGTGTGTGTGTGAGAGAGAGTGTGTGTGTGAGAGAGTGTGTGAGAGAGAGAGTGTGTCTGAGAGAGTGTGTGAGAGAGAGAGTGTGTCTGAGAGAGTGTGTCTGAGAGAGTGTGTCTGAGAGAGTGTGTCTGAGAGAGTGTGTCTGAGAGAGTGTGTCTGAGAGAGTGTGTCTGAGAGAGAGTGTGTCTGAGAGAGTGTGTCTGAGAGAGTGTGTGTGTGTGTGTGTGTGAGAGAGAGTGTGTGTCTGAGAGAGTGTGTGTCTGAGAGAGAGTGTGTCTGAGAGAGAGTCTGTCTGAGAGAGAGAGAGAGAGAGAGTGTCTGAGAGAGAGAGAGTGTCTGAGAAAGAGAGAGTGTCTGAGAAAGAGAGAGAGAAAGAGAGAGAGAGTGTGTCTGAGAGAGAGAGAGTGTGTCTGAGAGAGAGAGAGTGTGTCCGAGAGAGAGTGTGTCCGAGAGAGAGTGTGTCCGAGAGAGAGTGTGTCCGAGAGAGTGTGTGTCCGAGAGAGAGTGTGTCCGAGAAAGAGTGTGTCCGAGAGAGAGTTTGTCCGAGAGAGAGTGTGTCCGAGAGAGAGTGTGTCCGAGGGAGAGTGTGTCCGAGAGAGAGTGTGTCCGAGAGAGAGTGTGTCCGAGAGAGAGTGTGTCCGAGAGAGAGTGTGTCCGAGAGAGAGTGTGTCCGAGAGAGAGTGTGTGTCTGAGAGAGAGTGAGAGAGAGTGTCAGAGACAGAGAAAGTGTGTGTGAGAGAGAGTGTCTGAGAGAGAGAGAGTGTGTCTGAGAGAGAGAGAGAGCGAGAGACAGTGTGTCTGAGAGAGAGAGTGTGTCTGAGAGAGAGTGTGTCTGAGAGAGAGTGTGTCTGAGAGAGAGTGTGTCTGAGAGAGAGAGAGAGAGAGACAGTGTGTCTGAGAGAGAGTGTGTCTGAGAGAGAGTGTGTCTGAGAAAGTGTGTGTCTGAGAGAGAGTGAGAGAGAGTGTCAGAGAGAGAGAAAGTGTGTGTGAGAGAGAGTGTCTGAGAGAGAGAGTGTGTCTGAGAGAGAATGTGTCTGAAAGAGTGTGTCTGAGAGAGAGTGTGTGTGAAAGAGAGTGTGTGTGAGAGAGATTGTGTGTGAAAGAGAATGTGTGTGAGAGAGAGTGTGTGTGAAAGAGAGTGTGTGTGAGAGAGAGTGTGTGTGAGAGAGAGTGTGTGTGAGAGAGAGTGTGTGTGAGAGAGAGTGTGTGTGAGAGAGAGTGTGTGTGAGAGAGAGAGTGTGTGTGAGAGAGAGTGTGTGTGAGAGAGAGTGTGTGTGAGAGAGAGTGTGTGTGAGAGAGAGTGTGTGTGAGAGAGAGTGTGTGAGAGAGAGAGTGTGTGTGAGAGAGAGTGTGTCTGAGAGAGTGTGTGAGAGAGAGTGTGTCTGAGAGAGTGTGTCTGAGAGAGTGTGTCTGAGAGAGTGTGTCTGAGAGAGTGTGTCTGAGAGAGTGTGTCTGAGAGAGTGTGTCTGAGAGAGAGTGTGTCTGAGAGAGTGTGTCTGAGAGAGTGTGTGTGTGTGTGTGTGTGAGAGAGAGTGTGTGTCTGAGAGAGTGTGTGTCTGAGAGAGAGTGTGTCTGAGAGAGAGTCTGTCTGAGAGAGAGTGTGTCTGAGAGAGAGTGTGTCTGAGAGAGAGTGTCTGAGAGAGAGTGTGTCTGAGAGAGAGTGTGTCTGAGAGAGAGTGTGTCTGAGAGAGAGTGTGTCTGAGAGAGAGTGTGTCTGAGAGAGAGTGTGTCTGAGA
>NC_134484.1:127913074-127915574 GCF_040206685.1 Ascaphus truei | reverse complement strand
AGTGTGTCTGAGAGAGAGAGTGTGTCTGAGAGAGAGAGAGTGTGTCTGAGAGAGAGAGTGTGTCTGAGAGAGAGAGTGTGTCTGAGAGAGAGAGAGTGTGTCTGAGAGAGAGAGTGTGTCTGAGAGAGAGAGTGTGTCTGAGAGAGAGAGAGAGTGTGTGTGTCTGAGAGAGAGAGAGAGAGTGTCTGAGAGAGAGAGTGTCTGAGAGAGAGAGTGTGTCTGAGAGAGAGAGAGAGAAAGAGAAAGAGAGTATGTCTGAGAAAGAGAGAGTGTGTCTGAGAGAGAGTGGTGTCTGAGAGAGAGAGGGAGAGAGAGAGAGAGAGAGAGAGTGTGTCTGAGAGAGAGAGTGTGTCTGAGAGAGAGAGAGTGTCTGAGAGAGAGTGTGTCTGAGAGAGAGAGTGTCTGAGAGAGAGTGTGTCTGAGAGAGAGAGTGTGTCTGAGAGAGAGAGAGAGTGTCTGAGAGAGAGAGTGTGTCTGAGAGAGAGAGAGAGTGTGTCTGAGAGAGAGAGAGTGTGTGTCTGAGAGAGAGAGAGTGTGTGTCTGAGAGAGAGAGTGTCTGAGAGAGAGAGAGAAAAGAAAAGAGTGTGTCTGAGAGAGAGAGAGTGTGTCTGAGAGAGAGAGTGTGTCTGAGAGAGAAGTGTGTCTGAGAGAGAGAGTGTGTCTGAGAGAGAGAGTGTGTCTGAGAGAGAGAGAGTGTCTGAGAGAGAGAGTGTGTCTGAGAGAGAGAGTGTGTCTGAGAGAGAGAGTGTGTCTTAGAGAGAGAGAGTGTGTCTGAGAGAGAGAGTGTGTCTGAGAGAGAGAGAGAGTGTGTCTGAGAGAGAGAGAGTGTGTCTGAGAGAGAGAGAGTGTGTCTGAGAGAGAGAGAGTGTGTCAGAGAGAGAGAGAGTGTGTCAGAGAGAGAGAGAGTGTGTCAGAGAGAGAGAGAGAGTGTGTCTGAGAGAGAGAGAGTGTGTCTGAGAGAGAGAGAGTGTGTCTGAGAGAGAGAGTGTGTCTGAGTGAGAGTGTGTCTGAGAGATAGTGTGTCTGAGAGAGAGTGTGTCTGAGAGAGAGTGTGTCTGAGAGAGAGTGTGTCTGAGAGAGAGTGTGTCTGAGAGAGAGTGTGTGTCTGAGAGAGAGAGTGTGTCTGAGAGAGAGAGTGTGTCTGAGAGAGAGAGTGTGTCTGAGAGAGAGAGTGTGTCTGAGAGAGTGTGTCTGAGAGAGAGAGTGTGTCTGAGAGAGAGAGTGTGTCTGAGAGAGAGAGTGTGTCTGAGAGAGAGAGTGTGTCTGAGAGAGAGAGTGTGTCTGAGAGAGAGAGAGTGTGTCTGAGAGAGAGAGTGTGTCTGAGAGAGAGAGTGTGTCTGAGAGAGAGAGAGAGTGTGTGTGTCTGAGAGAGAGAGAGAGAGTGTCTGAGAGAGAGAGTGTGTCTGAGAGAGAGAGAGAGAAAGAGAAAGAGAGTATGTCTGAGAAGAGAGAGTGTGTCTGAGAGAGAGTGTGTCTGAGAGAGAGAGGGAGAGAGAGAGAGAGAGAGAGTGTGTCTGAGAGAGAGAGTGTGTCTGAGAGAGAGAGAGTGTCTGAGAGAGAGTGTGTCTGAGAGAGAGAGTGTCTGAGAGAGAGTGTGTCTGAGAGAGAGAGTGTGTCTGAGAGAGAGAGAGAGTGTGTCTGAGAGAGAGAGTGTGTCTGAGAGAGAGAGAGAGAGTGTGTCTGAGAGAGAGAGAGTGTGTGTCTGAGAGAGAGAGAGTGTGTGTCTGAGAGAGAGAGAGTGTCTGAGAGAGAGAGAGAAAAGAAAGAGAGTGTGTCTGAGAGAGAGAGAGTGTGTCTGAGAGAGAGAGTGTGTCTGAGAGAGAAAGTGTGTCTGAGAGAGAGAGTGTGTCTGAGAGAGAGAGTGTGTCTGAGAGAGAGAGTGTGTCTGAGAGAGAGAGTGTGTCTGAGAGAGAGAGTGTGTCTGAGAGAGAGAGTGTGTCAGAGAGAGAGAGTGTGTCTGAGAGAGAATGTGTCTGAGAGAGAGAGTGTGTCTGAGAGAGAGATAGAGAGAGTGTGTCTGAGAGAGAGTGTGTCTGAGAGAGAGTGTGTCTGAGAGAGTGTGTCTGAGAGAGAGAGAGTGTGTCTGAGAGAGAGAGTGTGTCTGAGAGAGAGAGTGTGTCTGAGAGAGAGAGTGTGTCTGAGAGAGAGAGAGTGTGTCTGAGAGAGAGAGAGAGAGTGTGTGTCAGAGAGAGAGAGAGAGTGTCTGAGAGAGAGAGTGTGTCTGAGAGAGAGAGAGAAAGAGAAAGAGAGTATGTCTGAGAGAGAGAGTGTGTGTCTGAGAGAGAGAGAGAGTGTGTCTGAGAGAGAGAGAGTGTGTCTGAGAGAGAGAGAGTGTGTCTGAGAGAGAGAGAGTGTGTCAGAGAGAGAGAGAGAGTGTGTCAGAGAGAGAGAGAGAGTGTGTCTGAGAGAGAGAGAGTGTGTCTGAGAGAGAGAGAGTGTGTCTGAGAGAGAGAGTGTGTCTGAGTGAGAGTGTGTCTGAGAGAGAGGGTGTCTGAGAGAG